>NW_024465826.1:0-30888 GCF_017591425.1 Ochotona curzoniae | reverse complement strand
TGTCTGAGCAGCATCCCAGCAACACGCCTTCTGCTCCCAGGTGTACTTTTCCAGAAGGTGCATCTGTGAGCTGGGGTACACTCACCCTCACTCCTAGCCCTGAGCTTATGTGTGGGAGTCCTGATAACAGCCCAGACATGGCTCTTTCCATGTCCACCAGAAATGTGGCTCCTTCTTCTGTACACAATCCTGTGATAAGGTTTAGCTTATAAGTTAGAAGAGTAAGAGATAAGAAACTGCAACTAAAGGAAGAGCAGCTCTAAAAGTACACTCTATGGGGCCCAGCGCGATAGCGTAGTGGTTAAAGTCCTCACTTTGAACATGCCAGGATCCTATATTGGCGCCTGTTCTAATCCTGGTGGCCCCACTCCCCTTCCAGATCCCTGCTTGTGACTTGGGAAAGCAGTTGAGGATGGCCCAAAGCCTTGGGACCCTGCACCTGTGTGGGAAACCCAGAAGAGCTTCGGATTAGCTCAGTTCCAACCATTGTGGTCACTTGGGGAGTGAGCCATCAGATGGAAGATCTTTCTCTCTGTCTCTCCTCCTCTCTGTATATCCGCCTTTCCAAAAAAAAAAAAAAATACACTCTACGAACTCTGTGATTGTGACTCTTGAGTGTGTTGTGATGCTGTATTCCCACTTATCAAGACTATGAGATAATGCTTATCATCCTTGTGTAATGAGATGGGTGCAGGGGCTGACAGAGGTCCTATGATGCACTATTGTCAGATAAAGGGACTAAACACAGGAACACAACATAGCCAGTCCATCTGACAACCAGAATGCCTATTAACTGACCAACAGAAGTATAGTGAAAGCAGCATGGACACAGAAGACATAAAAATACTTCACACCCATCAGGGAGTAAGTTACTAGAATTTAAGTGTCTGCATAAAATGCCCCATTCCATGACAGGATGTCAGGTTTGAGTCCAGCTGCTCTGATTCTAATTTAGCATTCCTGTTAATGTAAGCAGGGAAGCTGTAGGTGATAGCTAAAATACTTGGTTCCCTGCACTCACATGAGAGACCAAGAGGGAGTTCCATGCTCCTGCCCAAGCCTGGTCCAACATGTCTAAGGTTTTATTAAGGAGTCTTTATTAACCAAGCTTGGTAATAACAGAACATACTAGAATTAGCAAATCACAAATCGATATAGAAATCCAACCAATCATAATCCAAACAAAAATAATCCAAAGAGGAACAAATGGTAATTACCCTTAAATTCATCCGTTAAGCTGAAGACCTGTGTCCCAGCTTCCCCAACAATATAAGTTATCCTAAGAGACATGCAACGAATAACCTGGACACACTTCTAAAGCTGCAGACATTTACCTTTCCCTGGCTTCTCTGCCCATATTCCATCACTGCCAGTCCTCACCTCTCCTGGAACTCCTGATAGTACACAAACCAGAAACAACATTATTATAACCATTTTCTCATCTAAGCAGTACACAGGGACCATGCTCAGGGGATTACCTGTCCTGGGTCAGCCAAGAGTTGAGGCGTCAGAATAACAGAAGCACCTGGCCAGAAAGAGAGTGAGCCAGGGCTTCATTGGCCATTTAAAGGGACTTGTTAGGGGAGTGGTTACACAACAATGCAATACCGTCCCCTCTCAGTTGATAGGTGAATAGTCACAAGTGCGCAGGAGCAAATACCTAAGTGTTATGGGCTAAGGAGTTGATTAGTGCTGGTTGGGATGGGTAGGAACAGGAACTGGGCTTGTAGCTAAAAACATCTAGAGTAATTGGACTTGTCTGCTAAACTAGGTCATGGGGGGAGTAGTTGAGGATGGAATTATACAGAGGGTAGAGGTCACAGCACAATTTCATTTGCCCACTGTCTATCACTGGCTGCATCCCATAACAATTGTAGGCACTGTCAGATTTAACAGGAAGACAGAGGACATCTGTCTCTATCCCTCTACCTTTCAAATAATAAGTAAATAAACAACAAGAACATGCAACTTGATACCTTTTGAATGACTATTTGTGGAATTTTCCATTTAATATTTCCAGACAGGATAAAATGAACCTGACATAAGAGAAACCTCAGTTGAAGGCCAAGGGAGAGCACATTCTGCACAGAGAAGCAGCTGAGGCGTAACTAGTTCCCATCTTTCAACCAGAGGCATTTATAAGTTTTGGTCACTTCAAAATTGTCACTGTTTAATACAGATAAAAAGGCCTTCAACTGTGCTCACACATTGTGTTGTTTCATTTTATTTATTAAAGTGAATAAAAAAAAAAGAAGGAGAAGCACAGAAATCCTTCATCCTCTGGTTCACTGCCCACATGCCTGTGACAGACCAAACTAGGCCAGGTCAAAATCAGGAGCCTAGAACTCAATCCATGTCACCTACATGAGTGTCAGGGAACCAAGCACTTAAGCAACCTCTCTCTCTTTCTTTCTCTGTTCCTATTTCTTCTTCTTCTTTTATTTTACTCTTTCTTGGAATACAGAGTGACAGAGAGAGAGATGGAAGGGGAGACACAAAGGCAGACATAGAGACCTTCTCTAAAATGGCTGCACTGCCCTGGGGCTGGTCTAGGCTGAATTAGGGGCTCAGAACTCCCAGCTGTATCTCCCACATAAGTGGCAGGGTCCGAGGTGTTCATGTCACCTTTGCTGTGTTCTCATTTGTGCTAACAGGGACTTGGATTGGAAGCAGAGAATCCAGATTTCAAACTTGTGCTGTGATACAGGATGCTGGCCTTATAAAAAGTAGCTTTTGCTGGTTGTGCTACAATACCCACCACTGTTCTGCCTTTCAGATACATTAATCCTAAGTAAACCACTGTAGACATCTATAACCTGAGGCTTAGGTCTGTTTTAATCCTAAGCATGTAGGGTTATACCTGCTAAATCATACACTAAATTTCTTTTTGAACAAATGAAATATGAGTGTATAACAATTTGATAATATCACAAAGTATATAAAAGTACAGGAAAATAGATGGTTTTGCTTCATGCTGTGAATATTCACAACCGTTCATGAATTCAGTGTAGTTGGGAAGTCACTTACTCCCACTTGTTGGCAGAGATCAGCTCCTTTCAGCTGGAGGAATGGGGTCCTTCACACCTGTCGGGTACATGGGGAGGCTGTTTTCTACTCCCAATGACCATCAGTCTTTCACATGGCCATCACAGTCCAAGTTCACAGCAGGGGAATCTCTCACACTGAACCCCCTCACTGTGGATCTTATTCCATCTTTGTCACAATTAATGAACCACATCCAGCCTCCCCTGTTTTTTCATTCAGATCCCTTTTATGCTTCTCACCATTTCCATCCTGTATTAACCAATATTGTGTGTTCAGATTGTGTGTTTAGATTTGGTTTTGGTTTTGGTTATTCAATTTGAGCTCCCAATATCAAAGAGAGCTTGTGATATTATCTTTTTGTGTATCGTTTATTTCACCCAACACGATGTCCTCCAGTTCCAAATATGAAATGACGGTATTTCATTCCCCTTTATAGCTGAATAGTATTCCACTCTGTGTTTATATATATATAAAATATTTTTCTTATTTTTTAAAAATATTTATTACTTGATAGGGAAGTTTACTGATTTGGAGGGAAAAGGAGAGAGGGAGAGAGAAAGAGAGAGAGATCCTTCTGTTGGTGCACTTCTCTAGTGATCCCAATGGATGAGGATGGGCCAGCCTGAAGCCAGGAACCAAGAATTCCATCCAGGTAAGCCCAGGGTTGGCGGGACCTAAATACTTGGGTCTTCTTTCACTGGTTTACCCTCTGCGTTAGCAGGGAACTAGATCAGATAGGTGTGGGTGAGACTGAAATCAGCATCCATATGGCATTTTGGTAATAGCATTTCACAACCCCAGCCCTACAACATTTATTCGTTTTTTAATCCATGGATCTAATGATGGATTCCTTGGTTAAGTCTAAAACTTAGCTATTGCAAACAGTACTTCTATACACATGGTACAAGGTTAAGTCATTGATACAATAAGTTCATGCATTTGTGTCTATGTCCACTAGTAGAATTGCTGGATCAAACAAAAGTTCCGTTTCTAGTTTATAAGGAAGCTCCATATTGGAATGTAGACTTCTGAAGAAACAACTTCGCACACTGTGCCACATGCCTACCCGTCTCACTGTCCCTGGTGGTCAGAAAGCAAGGAGAGGCTTACTGAGCATTTCTGGCTCAGAAACTCTTCCAAACATTCTGGGAAGTTATCAGCCAGGCTGGTTCTTATGAGACTTAGCTGGGGTTGGAAGGATTCCCATAGAACTCTTTCCACATGGCTGCTGAAAGAGATTCCATTCCTTGCTGAATAGTCTCAAGGTTCCTCATTTGCTTTTCTCCAGTTATTTACCACTGAGCAGCTGCCTCTTCCAAAACTAGTACAAGGACAGAGAGCTTCAGAGAACAAGATAGAGGCTGCAACATGCTTAATACTCTACACACTTCCAACAGCTCATCCACTTGATTCATGGCTATGGATAGAGTTGCCACAAGTGGAAGCAGGGTCTAGGGAGACATAGTGTTATCTTAGGAGTCAGAGGAGACTCTGCTATGGTGGCTCCTTGAGGACTTTAACTTTGGACAGTGCTGACTGGCTTCTCAACAGATATATCTACCTAACTGAAGTGAGACCAGGGCTTCAGGAACCAGGCAGAAACACCAGTCTGGTTGTGAGAGGTAAAGCAACCCTGGAGACGACAGAGGGTGCATCTGTGAGCTAGGGTATGCTCACGTGCACACACTACTCAGCTGCCCGCAACCAGAGGCAGGATTAGACTGAGAAACTAAGCTGCACTGCTGAACTTGGAAATACCAGGAAAATGTCCCCACTTCCTGCCTGGCTCACACTCCCTTAATTGAGCTCCTCCTCTTACCTTTCTAAACTTTGGACTCTTCCACAAGGAAACTTAGTTTCAGGGACCTTACTAGTAGAGCAAAAGCATGTCTGGGAGACAATGGAAGAGATACAAGGGTTCCCCCTCCCCAATGGAAACCTTGTCTGAGAGTCCCCAGAGCCCACCTCCCTACCTTTCTCAGCCCCATTTGCAGAACAGAAGTGCCCCACTGAGGGATCAGAACCTGTGAATGAGGGGACTGTGGCCCCTCCACACCTCAGAGTGTCTGTGCAGCATCCCAGCAACAAGCCTTCTGCTCCCAGGTATACTTTCCCAGAGGGTGCATCTGTGAGCTGGGGTACGCTCACATTCACCCACAACCCTGAGCTTTTCAGTGTGAGTCCTGACAGCAGCCTAGAATGGGTCTCTCTATGTGCACCAGGAACTTGCCTCTCTGCATTGCACACACCCCTGTGATAAAGGTTAACTTATACATTAGAACAGTATGAAGTAAGCAACTCTAATTCAAGCTAGAGCAGCGATAACACTTCACTGCATGAACTCTGTGATTGTGACTGAGGGTTTTATGGTGCTGCATTCACAGGTTTTACGATAGAAGGAACTAGTGCTGTGCTTTGTGTGATGAGATGGGTGAGGGGGGTTGAATATTACATGATGATGCAGTAGTTTCCATTTCTATGGAATAACTTCCTCCATTGTTTGACTTTCAGTCTGTGTTTCTTGGTTGGGAATGTGAGTTTATTCCAGGAAGCTCCTCATTTGACATTTTTAAACCAATTCAACCAATCTACTTTTTAGCTGCTGAGTTTAGAGCACTTATCTTCAGGTTATTACTTACAAATCATGGCATTCTTATCATATTAAATATTTTCTTCTGTTTCACTTGAATATCTTTTAAATTTTCTTCCTTTTGGTTGTTCATTTGGTAGGTTGATTATTTTCTGTGTGCTTGGGTTGGAATCTTTCATATTTCTTTTTTCTGCAGCTGCTCTTCTAATGGGCTTTATATTTTCACATGTTGTGTAGTGTTAGTAATCTTTCTTTTGCTACTGGTCATAGAACATCATTGAGCATCTTTACAAGCCAGGTCTTGTTTAAGTCCTCAGATTGGTTTGTCATGTAAAGTCTAAAATTCTCATCCATTTTATGAAACAAAACTTTAAGGAATGTATTGTTCTTGTTTGGCATGTTTTTGGTTGTTTGTTTATTTAGTTAGTTATTTACAATACTGAATATGCCATTTCATTCTCTTTTGGCCTGTAAAGTTTCTATTACATAATTTGGTTTTGGTACCCAAAAGCACTGGCCCCAAATCTGATGAGATGCCTGTGTTTTTATGGCATCAGTCAGGGTTTCCATAGAGTAGATCTACTCAACTACCACTTTCTCCTGCCAGTAGACAACTTCTTGTCTTGTGTTTCTTTAGTTAGGAAGTTAGACATTAGGTTACATGTATGGGATAGAGCCTAAGGAACAAAGTTTCTGCAGAAAGGAATGTAGCAGCCTCTAGCAAGTGCATTGCTTGAAGGCGTGTTAGCATCTTTTCTCTACATTCAATGGGAGAATTTTTTGCAGTTAGTAGGCTTCTTTCTCTGCAAATTGTTTTATTTTCATATAACACCAAGAAAAGTATACTAGGTATTTGTATTGCTATTTTCCTAATGTCAAGAGCTATTTAGTTTAACCAAAAGTTAGCCTCTTGAGATGAAGTTCTGCAATGCCTCAGAGTCTATTACCTGAGTAGGATCCACTGTGGCAAACCTTGCCTTTCTCACTCCCTTTGTGTGATTACTGACATCAGGATTTTCTAAGAAATTCATCTCACAGGGTAGATCTTCTAAAATATCCTGACACAAGAATATCTCTGCTCAAGAGCATGTTAGTTCTTCAGTACTTCTTGATATAATGGAATTGTGAGATTGAGGACTTGGCATTCTTTAAGAGTTATCCTAGTAAGTCTAAGGAAAGAGCCTGATACTTTGTGGGACATCCTTCTGTTATTATTGATGTCCTTAATTGTCCTTAATTAATTTTAAAACTCCTTTTTCCTGGTGTGAAGTTCAAATGTCAGGCCTGGGTAACACATGGCAGGTAGCACTTCCGAGGAAGAAGGCCCCTGGTGTTAGATAACTGCCCTAAAGTCCATCAACTTCTACTTTTTGAAAGTTGCTTGTTTCAAACCCACCAATAGGAGCCTGCCAACTTGCTCTTTTTAAAAGTTAACAGTTAAACTGACCAATCATGACTGCATAATTATGTGGAATTGTCCTGAAATGTATAAAAACCCTGAGTAGCTGAACTTGGTCTCTTTTTCCTCTTCCTCTTTTGCCCCTTCTGCTGTAGCTTTGGTTGCTGTGGCCCCAGCCCAAAAGGGCTGTGGTGGTGGCTGGGAGCCTTATCTGAATAAACCTCCTTAATGAGTTTGCATAGATTTCAGACTCTTGATGATTTTCTGCGGATCACAAAAATCTGGCCACAACACCTGGAGGCTGATAGACACAGGGAAGCAGCAGAGACAATGGAGTTATGTTGCAGTGATCAGATGCCCAGTGGTGGTCAGTGAGTGGTAATCTGAACTCCACTGGAGGCCAGAGTTACACCAGCTTCCAGGTCGGAAGGGGGGTTCACTGGGAGCTCAGGAGGTGAATCCAGACATAGAAATGCCTGTCTTGCTGATTTGTTTGAATCAACCACGAGAAGAGATAGAACAGCAGACCCCAAACAGGTAGTGCAGAAACAGGGTAGATTTCATAGTCCAGACCCTCTTCAGTGTCACATTGGATGCCATTTTTTTGTGATACATTTTCTTTTCTTTCTTTTTTTTTTTTTTTTTTTTTTTTTTACTAATCTTACTTAGTTGATTAGGGTACAAAGGGTCAAGGGCTACAGGAAAGTGGGTAATACTATTATTTCCACACTAATATCATCATTTTTTCCTCCTGAATCTGAGGTCAGGGGAGAAACAACGGGAAAAGCCCCACCCAGCTTCCCACCCATCCATTGTCACAGATGTGAGGCATGCTGCAGGGGTCCTGCTCAAGCAGTTTTGATAGTTCAACAGTTCTGAATTGCTGCCAATCTTGTCGTTCCATCACTTACGGGTAAAGGAACCCACACATTTCAGAGTGTGGTGTTGTGGTATAACAGTTAAGTCACTGCTTACAATGCCAGTACTTTATATGAGTGATGGTAGGTGTCCTGGATGCTCCAGTTTCAATCCAGCTCCCTGCTAATGGTTCTGGAAAAACAATAGAGGAGGGCCCAAGTGTTTGGGTTTATGCTACCCACATGAGAGACTCTGCTGAACCTCCTGGCATACACTGTGGCCATATAGGTATTGAACTCACAGATGGGATATTTCATTCTTTCTTCCAGTAGGTTTTTCAAAATAAATAGGCATAATAATGAATCTTTTAAAAATATGCCTTTAAATTTGTCAATAAAGGCTGTTAGGTGGAAATGTTAGCCTATTTCTCTTTCTAACTTTGATAAAAATTGAGTAGTTGCAATAAGTACATTATGAAAATGCTTATGTATTTATCAAAGAAAGAATGTATTTTTCAAAGAAAGAATGCATTTTTATAAGAAGGATAATCTTTTGTTGTCTGTATTGGTATTAACCTTCACTATCTGCATTCAGTGTAATATGTATGCTAACCTTTCACATGACATTGATATCAAAGGGAATCAAATAATGATCCAAAGGTAATATTGTTATAGAGCAATATGTTGGAAGTGTAAAATTCTATCTTAATGTCAACTGTAGATGCTGAGGACTTTAAGACTTAGATTTGATCGATTTAATTGCTGGTTTTGAAATTACTAAAATAGGAGGGATCGTCGCCGGCGGAGATCCTCAACAACAGCAGAGGCAGACTGCAACAGCCGGACGTTTGGTGAGCAAAGGGTTAACATAACAGCCTCCGCATTCCTCACCACCTGCTGAGGTTCCAGCCTCTGAGAACGTGGGGCAGGCAGCCTGAAACTGTCAGGTCTGTGCCTTGGGAACTACGCACAGTGGTGTTGGTGGCTGAGGGGGCCCGGGGAAGGTGCCTCGGATGTTCCTGCGCTGAGGGGGCTGGTGCGTCTCGGTGCACAGAGGCTGCTGGCGAGGGTCTGGAGACCCCCACACCCTACCTGGTGGGTGCGCGAGAATACCAGAAGGTCTCTGAACGCTGCCCCGAGCGGGCTGGGCGGCCCTGCCTGCAGCAGCCACCTCCGCAGCGCAGCTGTCAGGTGTCAGGAGGGCTCTGAGTTTTGGGGAAGTGTAGCGCTGTGTGTCCCTGACACGCAGGTACCACTCCCATAGTGTGAACTGCTCACTTCTCGCCTCCCACCCCGCAGTTCTGAGCGTGGGTAATCCACCAGGAGAGCTCTGAAAACTCCTGCACCACACTGACACGGTGCGAACCTGCCGTGAAATCATTATAACAGGGCGCCTGGGCCACTCCTCCGCTAAGGGAGCCACACGGGAGCAGGAGTGTGGGGGAGCCACACGGGAGCAGGGGCTCTGAACACCCACACACCACGAGTGGTGGATTCACTGCACAAGAGCCACGCCTGGAAAGTGCCTCACCCACAGTCCCGTGTGTGGGAGACGCACCAGGTGGGCTCTGAAAAACCCTGCAGTCCCTGACATGGAGAACGCAGGGAGAAAGCACATAAAACCTTCTACGCCCTGTGGATTCCCGTGAAGGGGGCACACCCAGAGAGCGCCTCCATCCCTCCACGCCCTGGGGTGTCACACCTGTAGAAGAGGTGCCCAGAGTGAGCCTGGAATCCACTGGGCCCCCAAGGTGGTGCTCTACAGCCCCGGGCCCTGAGAACGCACCAACGGTGCCTTGAAAACTACCACGCCCGGCAACACCACGCCTGCAGGCTCCAATCTCTACAGGAAAGCACCTGACAGCCCCTCAACACACGGGTCCATTTGCCTCACCAGAATACACCAACGCAATGGAAAAACCACCAGAAAGAGTTGTGCTCCAGATGAAAGAGCCAGCACCCCACCAAACAAGGGCCAAAAGCCATTATCAATATCGGCGATACGAGATGAAGACATGGAAGTGTTACCAGCAAAGGAATTGATGAAAATAATGCTAAAATTTCTCAGAGACGTGGACACAAAGCTGGAAGACCTCCAGAACCGCATAATCACCGAAATACAACAAATCAAAACCAAACTGGATGCCCAAGAAAATAAAATTGAAAGCCTCATCAACAGAATAAATGTGGCAGAGGAAAGGATCTCTGAAACAGAAGACACACAAAATGAAGGTGCCCAGCGAATTAAACAGCTGGAGACAAACCTCAGCAAAACTAATAAAATGATGCAAGAGATGAAGGATTACCTTAGAAAATTGAATATTCGGATCATCGGCCTCCCCGAGGGAGTAGAAAGAGAATCTGGGATGCAAGCAGTGCTTGATGAAATTATACAGGAAAACTTCCAAAACACTTGGAACACGAATCCACCCCACATACAGGATGGACAGAGAACTCCCAACAGACATGATCCAAAGAGATCTTCACCCAGACACACGGTGCTCAAGTTCTACTCCAATGAAGACAAAGAAGGAATCCTGAGACAAGTACGAAGTAGAGAAAAGATCCCATACAGGGGAAAACCCATCAGAATCACTGCTGACTTCTCCGAAGAGACCCTACAAGCAAGGAGAGAATGGACAAAGATCTTCCAAGTCCTGAAACAAAACAACTGTCAACCAAAAATAATCTACCCAGCAAAGATCTCATTTGTATATGAGAACGAAATCAGATACTTCAATAGCAAAGAAAAACTAGAAGAATATGTCTACACAAAACCAGCTCTGCAAAGTCTCCTTAGAAATGCGCTAGTCCCAGACAAAAAGGAGGCAAATCACAAACAAAGTTGGCAAATAAGAAGGTCTCCAAACTAAAGGCCACACAAACAAGACAATTACATAGGCAACAACACACACACAACACAATCACATGGCAGGGCAAAATTGCAAACTCTCAATTTTAACTCTCAACACAAATGGTCTAAATTCACCAATCAAACGACAGAGATTAATAGAATGGATCATCAAACAAGACCCAACCATCTGTTGCCTACAAGAAACGCATCTAACCAGAAAGGATGCAAAGAAACTGAAAGTGAAGGGATGGAAAAAGATATTTCACGCCAATAGACGAGAAAAAAAAGCTGGGGTAGCTATCCTAATTTCAGACGAGATAGATTTCATTCTAACTAACATCAAAAGAGACAGGGAAGGCCATTTTATACTGGTGAAAGGAATGATCCATCAAGAAGCAATCACCATCATTAATGTTTATGCACCGAATCTTAATGCACCTACTTACGTAAAGCAATTACTTACAGACTTAAAGGAAGACATAGACACCCGCACAATTCTTGTAGGCGATCTCAACACACCTCTAACAACAATGGACCGGTCTACGAAACAAAAACTCAACAAGGAAACAACAGAGCTCACACAAACAATAGAACAACTGGACTTAGTAGACATATATAGAACTTTTTATCCTAAGGCCACAGACTATACATTCTTCTCAGCGGTGCATGGCACCTTCTCCAGAATCGACCACATGATAGGACATAAAGCGAATCTAAACAACTTCCAAAACATTAGTATCATACCATGTACCCTCTCAGACCACCATGGGATGAAACTGGAAATCAACAACTCAAAACTCCCCAGGAAGTATAGGCACTCTTGGAAATTGAACAATATGCTATTAAACGAACAATGGGTCAGAGAAGAAATTAAAGATGAGATCAAAAAATTTATGGAAACCAATGAAAACTCTGATACAACATTCCAAAACTTGTGGGACACCGCCAAAGCAGTGCTACGAGGTAGATTCATCGCAATCGGAGCGCATGTCAAGGCCCAAGAAAGACGCCAAATACAGGAACTAACCTCACACCTCCAGGATCTGGAAAAACAGCAGCAGAAGAGTCCCACGCACAATAGGAAACAAGAAATCATCAAAACAAGGGAGGAGATAAACCAAATAGAAATCAAAAAAACTATACATAAAATCAACAAATCAAAAAGTTGGTTTTTTGAGAAAATAAACAAAATAGACACTCCACTGGCCCGATTGACCAAAAAAAAACAAGAGAAAGTGAGAATCAATAGCATTAAAGATGAAAAAGGCAACATAACAACAGACACTGCAATCATTAAGAAAATAATTAGAAATTACTACAAAGAACTGTACTCCCACAAATTTGAGGACCACCAAGAAATAGAAAAGTTCTTGGACTCCCACCACTTACCAAAACTCAGTCCGGAGGCAACTGCAGAATTAAATAAACCCATAACCGAGGTAGAGATTGAAACAGTCATCAAGGATCTCCCAACGAAAAAAAGCCCAGGCCCAGACGGCTTCACTGCAGAATTCTACAAAACATTCTGTACAGAACTAACCCCAATCCTCTACAAGCTCTTCAAAACAATAGAGGAGGAAGCAACCCTCCCAAACCCATTCTATGAAGCCAACATCACCTTAATCCCAAAACCGGACAGAGAACCATCAGAGAAGGAAAACTACAGACCTATTTCTCTGATGAACATTGATGCTAAAATTCTCAACAAAATCCTAGCCAATAGAATTCAAAAAATCATCAGACAGATCATTCATCCGGATCAAGTAGGATTCATCCCTGGAATGCAGGGATGGTTCAACATTCGGAAATCCATAAATGTTATAAACCATATCCAAAAACTGCAAAACAAGAACCACATAATAGTTTCAATAGATGCAGAAAAAGCTTTCGACAAAATCCAACACCTCTTCATGCTAAAAACTCTAGCCAAAGTAGGCATAGATGGGAAAATCCACAACATAATCAAAGCAATTTATGAAAAACCCAACGCCAGTATCATACTGAATGGAGAAAAGCTAGAACCCTTTCCACTGCGATCTGGAACAAGACAAGGGTGCCCGCTATCACCACTGCTATTCAACATAGTCCTAGAGGTACTTGCAGAGGCCATAAGACAAGAAAAAGAAATCAAAGGGATTCAAATGGGAAACGAAGAAGTCAAGCTTTCACTATATGCAGATGACATAATCCTATACATAGAAAAACCAGGAGACTCAATACAGAAACTGCTAGAACTTATACGAGAGTTTGGCAGAGTGGCGGGGTACAAAATTAACGAATGAAAATCAACAGCCATAGTGTACGCAAATAACACCAAGATGGAAGAAGATCTAACCAACAGGATACCATTCAAAATAGCAGAGAGAAGTATGAAGTATTTGGGAATAAATCTAACCAAAAGCGTAGGAGACCTATTCGAAGAAAACTACAAACTATTTAAAAAGGAAATTGAACAAAACCTCAAAAGATGGAATAACATCCCGTGCTCCTGGATAGGCAAAATCAATATCATTAAAATTTCTATACTACCACAAGCAATATACATTTTCAACGCAATTCCAATCAAATTGCCCAAAACATTCTTCACGGAACTGGATACAATGATTCAAAAGTTCATCTGGAAACACAAAAAACCACGAATAGCTAGAACCATCCTGAAAAATAAGAAGTTAGCAGGGGGAATCACAATCCCGGACCTCTGGACATACTATAGAACAGTGGTTATCAAAACAGCCTGGTACTGGCACAAAGACAGAAAGGAAGATCAATGGAATAGAATAGAAGCACCAAAAGGGAACCCACACAAATACAGCCAATTAATCTTTGACAAAAAGACCAATGACAGCTCAAGCAAGTGGGAAGGCCTCTTTAGTAAATGTTGTTGGGACAACTGGCTGATAGCCTGTAGAAATAAAAAGATAGACCCACATCTATCACCATACACTAAGATCCAATCTACATGGATAAAAGACCTAAACCTACATCCAGAAACCTTCAAACTCTTGCAAGAAAATGTAGGAAATACCCTGCAAGACCTAGGAGTAGGTCCCGACTTTCTAAGAAGGACACCAAAAGCAATAGCAGTTGAGAACAGAATAAACAAATGGGACCTCATCAAACTAAGAAGCTTCTGTACAGCAAGGGAAACAATCAACAAAGTAAAAAAGCAACCCACAGAGTGGGAGAAGATCTTTGCACACGATATAGGCGATAGGGGGCTAATTTCCAGGATATACAAAGAACTTCAAAACAACCAAAAAACCAAAACAAACAAGCCACTCAAGAAATGGGCACGGGAAATGGGCAAACATTTCACAAAGGAACAAGTCCAAACGGCAAACAAACATATGAAAAAATGTTCCAGCTCCCTAGCAATAAGGGAAATCCAAATTAAAACATCGATGAGGTACCACCTAACACCAGTAAGATTGGCCCACATAAACAAGAACACCAACGACGCTTGCTGGCGAGGATGCGGGGAAAAGGGAACCCTACTCCACTGCTGGTGGAGCTGCAAATTGGTACAGCCTTTATGGAAATCAGTCTGGAGAACACTCAAACAACTCAAAATCTGCATACCATATGACCCAGCAATAGCACTCCTAGGAATATATCCAAAACACCTGTTTTACGACAAACCAACATGCATCCCTATGTTCATTGCAGCATAATCAGTAATTGCAAAAACATGGAAGCAACCGAAATGCCCATCAGCAGAAGATTGGATAAGAAAGCTTTGGTTCATCTACTCCATGGAATACTACTCAGCTATTAAAAAAAAAACAAAATGCAGTTCTTTGTGGCTAAATGGGCCCAACTGGAGACTATAATGCTAAGGGAAATGAGCGAATCCCAAAAGATTAGATACCACATGTTTGCATTGATTTATCCTGTAATTTTTTGTTTGGTTGTTTGTTATTTTTTGAACCTGTCATTGATACTGTCTCAACCCAGATGTTTCGAAGAATGGAACTTGCATTATTTTTAACATATTGTTTACCCAATACTATGTCAATTAATTCCATAATGTTGTATATTGATACTGAGGCCTTGTTGGGGCTTTTAACTGACTGGATCTTTACTCTGTTAGACCTATCTTCAGACCATAGAAGGTCTCCCCAAGAGGCCACTGAACTTATCTGGACAATAAGACGCTGAACTTTATGCTAGGCAAGTGTTTGCAAGCAATGAATCTCAACTGAACTTGAACTATGGTTATGCAACAAGGTGGAGGAATCCACCATGGGGGGAGGGGTATGGGAGGGGTGGGGGGAATCCCCAGTGCCTATAAAACTGTACTAAATAATACAATGTTAGCAACAATAAAAAATAAATAAATAAATAAATAAAAAATAAAACTACCCTTGGGTGCAAAAAAAAAAAAAAAAGATGGACTCCCAATGCAACTTAAATATATTTTGAGAATAGCATGCTGGACTCTCTGCCATTGTCCATACCTATATTGTCAGGATGCACCTAAACAGAATGACGGACTTTGAACTGTTTATGAAGGA
Organism: Ochotona curzoniae; assembly: GCF_017591425.1. Lineage (NCBI taxonomy): Eukaryota > Metazoa > Chordata > Mammalia > Lagomorpha > Ochotonidae > Ochotona > Ochotona curzoniae. Next base: position 15,629 of record NW_024465826.1, on the reverse strand, counting down.
CTATGCTATTCTAACAATACAGGGGAAACCAGTGGGAGCAGAGAATTTGGGGAGGGGTAAAGGGAAATTCCAAAGCCTACGGGACTGAATCATAAAGTAATAAAATTCTAAAAGTTTTAAAAAGAAAAGGAAAGAACAAACAAATAAAGGTTCAAATGTAAAAAAAAAAAAAAGAAAAGAAATTACTAAAATAAAATTGCACTCAAATTTTCCTATAAGCTTCCTGTTTGGCTTGAAATGACAATGATTCCACTGACTTTGTTTTCTTTCCATGTCTCTGAATCAATATTTAACTTCACATGGATATAAACGATAATTTGGGGCTTATTCCCTGATTTTTAACTGGTATCAAATAAATGAAAGACAATAATGCCATGTGTGCAAAAGAAGTTTTAGTGAACAATTAAGACCACATAAAGTGAAAACACAGAAAAACAAACTTGTAAGAATTTTAAAAAGCAGCTGTTTCTTAAAACTATATGTACTGTGAATGTTTTGTATTAATAGTAGGATGTCTTACTTCACCCAGCACAAGCGCCCTCTGATTCAAACTCCATTAATGAATCTGTGGGGTCAGGAATGGGGAAGTGCTCCATAGGAATCATTCAGTTGACTCTGCTGTGAGCCAGTGTTCTGTGTCCCTGAGTGAGAACAAGCTGTTGGCTGTATGGGGTCTGTTTCAGGAGAAAGTGGCAGCTGTTGGGCTCTAAAGGGTGCAAATAAGGAGAGTGCTCAGGTTAAAAAAAATGGTTATTGCTTAGGGCTAGTGAAGATACCCTCTTTAGGGCAATCAGCATGCAAATACTTTCTGAGGCTGTTTGTGGAAGTTCCTTGCAGATAATAGCAGCCTCCAGTTCAAATGCCCCAAGGGCAGCAGCACTTCCCTGTATTGCAAAGAACTAGCAGTAGTGAAGGTTAGGTGAGGGGTCTGACTGCCCTGGAGGCCTTGGAAGTAGGGGAAGGGCTTTCACTTGCTGTGAGATTGGGAGATATCAGATCATTCCTGGTGGAAGATGAAAGTGGTATAATGTCTCTAATAAAGCATGCACCCTGGGGTTGGACATTGTGGTGCTGCACATTAAACTGCTGCTTGAAACTCTCACATACATTATCATAGGGCTGGTTTGAGGCCTGGCTACTCTGCTTCCAATCATACTTCTTGTTAATGACTCTTGGGAGTCAATGAATGATGGCTCATGTGCAGTGGCCCCTGTTTATAGGCAACCCAGTTGAAGTTTTTGGCTCTTCTCTTCAGCCTGGCCCAGCCTTGGTTTCTGTGGGTGTAGGTAAAATGAATTCATGCATAGAAGACCTCTACCCCCTTTCTTTTTCTCCTATGCTTCTTCTGCAGATCTGCTTTTAAATAGATAAAAAAACAAAAGAGTAAACATTAAAACGATCACTCTGGACTGGGAAATACTGTGATCAATGACCAAAAAACACCACAGGGTGTCTTAAAATCATTTAAATTTATTTCTCCATTTTCTTTTTCTCTAAGTTATTTGAAAGAGTCATGGGGGTGGTGGGAAAGAGAGGGGAGAGAGACAGTCAAAGAGAGAGAGAGAGAGACAGAGAGATCTTTCATTTACTCATCCCCCAAATGACTACGATGGCTGGGAGCTGGGCCAGGCTGCACCCAGGAGCTTCATCCACATTTCTCACAAATTTGCAATTGCCCAAGGCTTTGGATCATCCTCCACTGTTTTCTCAGGAAGATAAGGAGGGAACAGAAATCTTGGGGGAAAAAAACACAAGAGAGTGGTGACACAACTGCACAATGTATTCATATAGCACCTGGGCATGGGAGGGTCCAGGTGGTCTTCACAACTTTAGTGGAGGGAGGCCTGCTACTTCTACTTGGTCATAGTTTTACACTGGCAGTTATGCACTCTTACATGTGAGTCAAGCCCTACTTTTGTTTAAAATAGTTATTTATTTTTATTGGAAAGACAGATTTACAGACAGAAGAAAAAATAGAAAGACCTTCCATCTGCTAGTTCATTCCCCAAATGGACACAACAGCTGGAGCTGAACTGATCCAAAGCTAGAAGACAGGAGCTTCTTCCAGGTCTTCCACATGGATGTAGGGTCCCAAGGCTTCGAGCCATCTTCTAATGCTTTCTCAGGCTGGAAACAGAGTGCTGTATTAGAAACAGAGTAGCTGGAACATGAACTGGTGCCTATACGGGCTGTCAGTGCTTGCTGGTAGAGAATGTCCCAGTTGAAGTTTCATGCCTGTAGCATTCCCTACTATTTTTAAAAAGCGAAAGAGAAAATAAAATATCAAAGTTAATTGCAATTATTTTTAGCACAAACTACCACAAGGAATAAAGCTGTAGCTAATTAAGTTACTGCAAATAAACTAGAAATCCAAAATAACACTTTTTTCTAGAATCGTGTTGGCACCTAAAAGCAGAGTAGCACAAAAGCATAGTAGACGATCATGAAGTTCATTAGAGGAAGCCCAATTAGTGCCCAAGCTTTCTCTTTCTTCCTTTCTTTTTTCTTTCTTTCTTTCTTTCAAATCTTTCTTTCAAATCTTTCTTTCTTTCTTTTTCTTTCTTTCTTCCTCTCTCTTTCTCTCTTTCTTCCTTTTCTTTCTGTTTCTTTCTTCATCTTCTCCCTTTCTTTCCTCTTCTTCTTTATTTCTCTGCTTTCTCTCTTCCTCTGTCCATCTTTTCCCTTTTTCCTTTCTTCTTTCCTTCCTTCTTGCAGCATTGTGTGACCATAGACTTACTCCAACTTCCAACCTTTACTTTCCAAGAGTGAAACTTGAAGAACTGAAAAATCATAATTTGAGACAGGCATGTGGCACTGTGATTAAAGCCCTTCTTGGGACATCATTTTCACCTATGGAAATCCTTGAGTTGGGTTCCTGCTGTCCATCTGATTCAATGTCCTGTTAATGTGCACTCCAGGAGGTAGCAGATGCTGACTCAAGAACTTGAGTCCTTGTCATTCACATGGGAGACAGGATTGGGTTCCTACCTAAGTGAGCTGTTGGGGTCACTTGGGGAGTGAATAAGCAGATAGAAGATACTGCTTGTTGGGGTGGGTATTGGAGCACAACAGGTACCACTTGTGTGACACCTGTATCCTAGATAGGAGTGCTGATTCCAGTCACAATTGGCTTCCCATCTAGATACCTGATAAGGCAGTTGAGAAAACATTAAAGATGGCCCATGTTTGAGCCCCTGACACCCATGTGGAAGACTGTGGGGCTTCTTACAATTTCATGGACACCTTATGTAGACCAAGTTAAAAGACACAACCCTTGTGCACCAATAAAATATAGACAAGCTTAGATGTAAATAATTCATACAAGTAGGAAGTGGGTGGGCATCAGCCTAGCAGTTGAGATGCCTACATTGCAGACACAGTCCCTGGTTAAATCCGTACTGCTCCTGACTCCAATTGAGCCTGGAGGCAGCTCATTCTGGCAGGTTCCAGCAAAGGCTCAAGTGATTGGTTTCTGGTCATTATCCTGGCAGATCTGAGTTGTCCTCCTAGCTGTGTGTTTCAGTAGAACACAAGCAGATGCAAGCACCATCCTATTCTCTCTGACTACCTATCAAATAAGTAAAAATAAAATTTAGCTGAGCTAGAAAGGGATGAGCATTTGTGCAGCAGTTAAAGCTATTGTTTGGTTAACCATATCCCATATAGGTGGGTGTGCTTGGGTTGAGTGCCAGCTCCACCCCTCAATCTCAAGGTCTTGTAACTCTGCATCCTGAGAAACACTGGGAGTTGCTCAAGTCTTGGTTCCCTGACACCCATGTGGGTGACTTGAATTGAATTCTGGGCTCCAGACTTTGATGTGGCCTAACCTGAACTGTTACAGGCACCTGGGAAGTAAATCAGAGGATGACAGATTTCTCTCTCACGGTCTCTTGCTCTCTTGTCTATTTGCATTAAGCAGTGATGATCAGAGGTGATCAAAATTCACAGATGCTTCCATTTGAAAGATAGGCACGAATTATGCCTCAACTGCTTCTCTGTGCACAATGTGCTTTTCCTTAGCCCCTTCAGCTTACTTCAGTTTCATTTTTCATGTCTGAAAATATTAAATGGAAAATTCTACAAATCACAATCCATAAGTATTAAATTACTTGTTTCTCATTTTATTTATTTACTTATTTGAATGCAGAGGGATGGAGGGATAATCTTTTGTCTTCTCAAATCCCACGATATCTACCACATTGGGTCAGGCTGAAGCCAAGTGCCTGCAGCTCCTTCTTGGTCTCCCACATATCTACCATGGAACCAAGTATTTTAGCCATCATCCACTGCTTCCCCGGTTGCATTAGCAAGAATGCTAAACTAGAAGCAGAATAGCTGGACTCAAACCTGACACCCTGTCACACAATGGGACATCCAAAGAAGAACCCTAAATCCCTCCTAACTTTTCTGTCTTTCCTGGGTGTGAAATATTTTGATGTCCCATGTGTCCATGCTAGATTCACTGCACATCTGCTAGCCACTTCATAGGTACCCTGGTTTTCAGACAGACTCTAATTGTATTTTGTCTTCATATTCAATCCCTTTTTCTGATAGTACTGCATCATCATGCAATATTCAACCCCCCTCACCCATCTCATCACACAAAGCACAGCATTACTTCTTATTATAGTGAGAACTGGGAGTGCAGCACCATAAAACCCTCAGTCATAATCACAGAGTTCATGCAGTGAAGTGTTATTGCTGCTCTAGCTTGAATTAGAGTTGCTTACTTCATACTGTTCTAATGTATAAGTTAACCTTTATCACAGGGGTGTGTGCAATGCAGAGAGGCAAGTTCCTGGTGCACATAGAGAGACCCATTCTAGGCTGCTGTCAGGACTCACACTCAAAAGCTCAGGGTTGTGGGTGAATGTGAGCGTACCCCAGCTCACATTCAGCAGAGTCTCCTCTGACTGCGATGATAACACTATGTCTCCTCAGACCCTTCTACTCCAGGCGACCCTATCCATAATCAATATTCAAGTGGATGAGTGCTGTCGGAAGGGAGATGGGCTCTGTGGGGCAGAATCTAGGGGACCATGCAAAAAGGATCTAGGGCTCTCGGAGCTGACTCTCCGACGCCTCTGGGCACAGGCTTCCCCACCTTGGCACTGCCATCCTCCCCTCTCCTCTCCCAGACCCTTATGCTTTTCAGGAGTCTCTTGGTTCCTCTGTTCCTAGCTACTTTGGAGCCAAGATTACTGTGCCGAACAGGGGTCAGACACTTCTTCCTGGCCATTGGGTCATGTGCAGGGGCAGCTGTGCTGGTGCCTTCTGGAGAGGAGCAGAGATACACATGCCACGTGGAGCACGAGGGGCTGCCTGAGCCCCTCACCATGAGTGGGGTAAGGAGGGCCTACTGAAGCTTTCAGTAGGGGCAGGGCTGAGACCTGGTGTCAGAACCCTTCACTCTTGCTTCCCCTCTCAGAGCCTTTTCAGCTCACAAAGCCTGTGTGGGTCGTCCTGGCCTGGTTCTCCTCGCAGCTGTGCTCACTGAAGCTGCAGTCACTGCTGTGGTGAGGAGCAGGTGGAGGAAGTGTTCAGGTAGTGAAGGAGTGAGGAGTGGGCTTTGTCACATTAAAGAATTTAAAGCCCTGCATAAATGTGCATTCACAGGAGGCACAGTCCCTAGATGGGTGTCCTGGGTTCTCACACTGGTTCTGTTGCAAAGCACAGATGGAGATAAGGATATGTATTTCTCAGGTGTGATTCTGGGAATGCAGACCAGAGTTTTAGGTGTCCCAGTTTAGTGGAGAATGTCCAGCTGGGGACAGACCTCCTGGACAGATGTTTCCTGAATCTTTCTGGTTCTGCAATCACAGTTCCGGCAACTTCTATAAGATAAACTAGGACTTCAGATTTCTTCAACTTGAAGCACTGTCTCCTTTTTGGTGTCTCCCAATTGTTTTCTTTTCACAGATGGAACAAAACGCAGACCTTCATACACTATGGGTAAACGTTGCAAGGGGGCAGAAGTAAGACTCCAGAGAAGCTAGCACACCTACTCTGTAATTCCTGCATTAGCCAGATTTCCGAGGGCTGTCAACAAGACCTGCTTTTGTACCTCAGATGGGACAATCCAGAATCTGATGCATCTCTGATGAATTTGAAAGGTGAGACCTGGAGGGCCTGAATTGGGAGAAGTTGGGGCAAAGTAAACACTAGTGGGAGTTGGGGGTTCATGGTATCTGGACATTTTGTATGTATGGTGAGTTATTTAAAATCTCACTGTGTACAGCCATTGATCTGAATTTATCTGTTTTCTTCCAAAGAGTAAAACAGCTGCCTTGGAGGGACTAAAAGATATAGAAATGTTTTGTCCATAGTAAACTCTAATTTTTGATTTCTCCTGTTGCAAATGTGTCTGAGTGTATCTGTTTTTCTGAGTTCCGTGTGAGACAGAAACTGGCTCATCCTGCCCACCATGGAGGTCTCCATCCTGTCTCAAGATTGTGGTACATTCAGGGATAGCTTCTCATTTTACTAATGTAATGAAAATCAAAATTTGTTTCTTTCTGATTGACTCTTGAGGGTTAGTATGTTAGTTGAATGAGTATTTTTTTTAATTATATTTTTTATTGGAAAGGCAGATTAACAGAGAGGAGACAGAGTGAAAGATCTTCCATCTGCTGGTTCACTCCCAAATGGCTGCGATGGTCAGAGCTGAGCCAACCTGAAGCCAGGCGTCAGGGGATTCTTCTGGGTCTTCTACACAGTGCAGAGTCCTAAGGATTTGGGTCATCCTCCACTACCTTCTTATGCCATAAGCAGTGTGCTAGAAGGGAAGTGGAATGAGGGGGATGAAAACTGGTGCCCATATGGAATCCTGGTGCTAACAGGCAGAGGATTAGTCAGCGGAGCCATTGCTATGGCCTCCCGAGGAGCATTTCTTAGAACTTGAACAAGGAAATAAATATAAACACTGAGAACTTTCTGGAATCCTTGTGTTTGCTGTGCTGTGTCTTTGCAGGTGGGGACAGAGGAAGGCTGTGAGGGGATGTGTCCTGTCAGTGTTCAGGCCATTGTCGGCATTTTGTGATCACTCTTTAGGTTGTCATCTCCTATGCCCCTGTCCCTCCAGCAGAACACTGTCCCACAATGTGACATGTGATCACAAGAACTTAGGCATGGCTCCTATCTGATGATTCACTCTCCAAATGCCAACAACAGTTGTTTATGTGTTAGGCTGAAGTCCAGCCTTTAAGCTGAATTTGATTTTCCATTTAGGTGCTGGGACCCAAGTCCTTGTGACAGCATTTGTTTACTTCCTAGGGTTTGTATTGGAAGTAAGCTGGATTGGAACTGGATTTGCACCTAGCATTGCAATGAGGGATACAGGTATCCTAAACTGTATCTTAACCACTGCATCAAAGGCACACCCTGAAACCACATTTAAACTGTTTATTTATTTTTTTCTGTTGGCAAGAAAAGGGGAAAGGAAGGATAGTTATGAATTACAGTGTTGAGATACATATTCTTTCTCCTATGGCATAGAGCACAGATGGAAGATTGAAGGAGAGGTTCATGGCTGAGTGTAAAGAACACTTCTGAATGCTGCTCCTTGGCGTGATCCCCCGGATGTATTTCTCACTACTTGAAGCAGACAATGGTGTCAAAATGCTTTTAATTTCTACTTTAAGTGGTGTATATTCTCATTTAATATTAGCAAAGTCTAGAGCACCAGGCTTGAAACTATTTCTTCTTCCTTACACAATATTGAATAAACAAAGTGAGTGTAGAAATCCTGTCAGATTCTAGATCTTAGAAGAAATGCCTTTCATTTTCAATATGAAGTTTCCTGTGTGTTTATCATGTAACCTTCACTATGATGTACTATGCTGTTATAACTAAAGTGCTCAGGTTTTGTTGTATGTATTTATATTGTCACGACGAGGTACAAATTTCTATTGAATGCTGCTTCTATATCTATTAAAATTATATGATTCTTAGCACTAATTCTGATGATGTTATATATTTATGTCTTTGCACACATAGAACCATCAGCGTACTCCTGAGATAAATCCCACAAAATCAGTTGGTTCATCTTTGCCATGAACTGGTGGATTTAACTTGCGACTATTTTGTTGATAATTCTTGAAGAGAATTGTCCGTCAGAGAAATCTGATTATACTTGATGTTTTGGCTGTGTTCTTGTCTGGTTGTTGAACCATGGTAATTTTAGCCTTGTGAGACAAATTTGAAAGGGTTCCCATTATTTTGTTTTCTTAAAATTGTTTTAGAAGAGTTGGTGATAGATTTTGTAAACTGTGATACAAGAGAAAGTGAAATTGTCCAGTTTAGGTCTTCACCTTGTTGTGAGACATTCTGTTACTTACTCAATTTTATTTCTTTTGTAAGTATCTTAAGATTTTCTGAGTTTCATGGTTTAATCTTGGTAATTATCCATGTTCAGAGTATTATGAATTTCTATGAGCTCTTGAAATTTTCTATATTTGTTATTAATTTTTTGTTATATTTATTATTAATAGTATATAGTGATTCCTTGGGTTTCTGTAACTTCAGTAGTAGTAATATTTTATTTTACATATTTGATTTTACTTGACTTTTTCCTATTTTTGATAGTTTAGATAAAATTTTGCCAGTTTTGTAAATATTTTTCAGAGAAGAAACTCTTCATTTCATTGGTCTTTTTTATTTTCTCTCTAATTTTGTTTATTTCTTTCCTTTTACTGTCAGCATTTGGTTTGTTTATGTGAGTTTATTCCAGGAAATACCTCATTTGGCCTTTTTAAACCAATTCAACCAATCTGTACTTTTTAGTTGGTGAATTTAGACCATTTATCTTCAGGTTGTTATTTATAAATTATGACATTCTTCTCATAGTAAACATTTTCTTCTGTTTCATTTGAATATCTTTTAAATTTTCTTCCTTTTGGTTGTTCATTTGGTAGGTTGATTATTTTCTGTTTTCTTGGATTGGAATCTTTCATATTTCTTTTCTCTGCAGTTTCTTTTATTTATTTATTTAGCTTTTTAAAAAAATTGATTACATTGCATTATGTGACACGGTTTTATAGGCACTGGGATTCCTCCCACCCCTCCCCAAAACCTCTCCCCATGGTGGATTCCTCCACCTTGTTGCTTTACCACAGTTCAAATTCAGTTGAGATTCTTTCATTGCAAGCATTTACCAAGCATAAAGTTCAGCATCTTATTGTCCAAATAAGCTCAACAGTTTCTTGGGGAGACCATCTCTGGTCTGAAGGTAGAGCCAGCAGAATATCATCCCAATCAATTAAAAGCCCCAACATAACATCAGCAACAATTTACAATGTTACGGTATTAATTGACATGGTACTGAGTAACCAATATGTTAAAAGAAAAAAAAAAGAAAAAAGAATGCAAGTTCTGAGCCACATCCCATGACTTCTTCATTGACATTTCAATTATTAGTTTATATACAACCAGGTTCTATATACCTTAAATGGCTATAGATTACTATTCAGCTGTCTCATGTCTATTTTAATTTTAGTATTTAGCAGTTTATAGCGTTGAAGCATGGTTTTGCTGAACCATGGCTGTTTTACGGGTGGTCTAACTCTATAACTCTAACAAGACATGTGTGAACAGTTTAGGTGCAGAACAGTTTTAGGAGGGGTGTGCAGAGAAATCTTCAATACCCTAGTGAGGAGTAATTAATCTTTGTGTCCCACCTAGTAAGGTATAAGTGCATCTATGCTGACCATTTCCTGTCTGATTCTAAGCTTTCCTTGTTGTTCTCTGTCTATCTATTCTTGATTGTTTGTTTTGAGGGGTTTCTGGAGCGATCCTGATGGTCATTGCGAGAAAAGGTGGGGACCCAAAGTCAGAAACAGGCGAGGACCAGAGAAAGCTCCCCTTCCTAGTCCCAGAGGAAGTTTATTGTTCTTTTGTTTCTGCGGACTGCTCAGGGCTCCTGGTTGTCGTTCTGATGACCTTGGATCCTGCAAGGCAGGATTTCGACTTCTTCCATCCCATGTGGTAGATCCAGATGGGGATGGGTGACCTCAGAGTTCTCAGCCTCCGAAGGTACTCCAATTCCCCATGGTCTCCTTGGCAGTTGGGATGTAGTCCTTGGTGCTCATACTGATAGTCCTTGGTGAGGATCTGGGAATCTTCAGGGTTGGGATACAAGCCTCTTCCTGTCCACTTGCTCCACTCAGGAGTCCTTCCCCCCACCCCCCCTACCTCCATGCATATGACCTCCTGTTAAGAGAATTCAATACCAGAATTCAATTCAATTCAATTCAATTCCAGAATTCAGTTCAAGTCACCCACATGGTGTCAGGGAACCAAGACTTGAGCAACTCCCAGTGTTTCTCAGGATGCAGAGTTAAAAGACCTTGAGATTGGGAGGGTGGAGCTGGCACTCAACCCAAGCACACCCACCTATATGGGATATGGTTAACCAAACAATAGCTTTAACTGCTGCACAAATGCTCATCCCTTTCTAGCTCAGCTAAATTTTATTTTTACTTATTTGATAGGTAGTCAGAGAGAATAGGATGGTGCTTGCATCTGCTTGTGTTCTACTGAAACACACAGCTAGGAGGACAACTCAGATCTGCCAGGATAATGACCAGAAACCAATCACTTGAGCCTTTGCTGGAACCTGCCAGAGTGAGCTGCCTCCAGGCTCAATTGGAGTCAGGAGCAGTACGGATTCAGCCAGGGACTGTGTCTGCAATGTAGGCATCTCAACTGCTAGGCTGATGCCCACCCACTTCCTACTTGTATGAATTATTTACATCTAAGCTTGTCTATATTTTATTGGTGCACAAGGGTTGTGTCTTTTAACTTGGTCTACATAAGGTGTCCATGAAATTGTAAGAAGCCCCACAGTCTTCCACATGGGTGTCAGGGGCTCAAACATGGGCCATCTTTAATGTTTTCTCAACTGCCTTATCAGGTATCTAGATGGGAAGCCAATTGTGACTGGAATCAGCACTCCTATCTGAGATACAGGTGTCACACAAGTGGTACCTGTTGTGCTCCAATACCCACCCCAACAAGCAGTATCTTCTATCTGCTTATTCACTCCCCAAGTGACCCCAACAGCTCACTTAGGTAGGAACCCAATCCTGTCTCCCATGTGAATGACAAGGACTCAAGTTCTTGAGTCAGCATCTGCTACCTCCTGGAGTGCACATTAACAGGACATTGAATCAGATGGACAGCAGGAACCCAACTCAAGGATTTCCATAGGTGAAAATGATGTCCCAAGAAGGGCTTTAATCACAGTGCCACATTCCTGCCCCTGATTATGATTTTTCAGTTCTTTAAGTTTCACTCTTGGAAAGTAAGGATTAGAAGTTGGAGTAAGTCTGTGGCCAAACAACCCTGAACATCCCCCATCTCAGCTGATCCTGCGCAACAAGCAAGATCAGGCCTGGTTAGTACATGGATGGAAGAAGTTAGAGTAAAGAGATACAGCACTTTCTAAGGTCTTCTTGAACTTGGCTTTATTAGAATTTTCTCAGATAAGTTGCAAGAATACTAGGAACATATAGTATCGAGGGCAAACAGACCCAAGCCAACAGTAATTTGACACAATGACTAAAAACATCTCTTTGCAATTTTCAGTATAGACTTTACCACAGGACTTGAAACACCACTTGTGATATCCATATTCCACATCAAGAATAGCTCAGGTTCCAGGTCCACATCTACTCTAGTTTTCCTGCTAATGTCCTGTCTGGGAGCAGCATATTATTAACTATTTGCTTCCCTGACATCAATGTGGGAGATCCAATATGTGTATTCAGGGTCTACCTTTGACCAGTTCCATTCTCACTTATGATGAGCATTTGGGTAATGAATGATCAAATGGAAGATTCTCTTTTTCTTGCAAATAAAAACAAAAAAGAGCATCTTTGTTTTTCCTTTGAAAAAGGAACTTAGAAATTTACATTTTCAAATAGAAAAATTTGTGCCCAGCGAGGTAGCCTTGCAAGTAAAGTCCTCTCCTTGCTACACCAGGATCCCTTATGGGCACTGGTTCTAATCCCAACAGCCCTGCTCCCCATCCAGCTTGTTGCTTGGGGCCTAGGAAAGCAGTTGAGGATGGCTCAAAGCCTTGAGATCCTGTACTCATGTGAGAGACCCTGATGAAGCTCAAGGTTCCTGGTTTTGTATCAGTGCAATTCGACCCGTTTTGGCAGTTTGGGGTGTGAATCATCAGGTAGACGATCTTCCTGTCTCTCCTCCTTTCTGTATATCTGACTTTCCAACAAAAAGTTTTTTTTAATGCATTAGCTTAAAAAAAAGAAATATTTAAGGACACATAAACAGATGGAGAATCATTAGCCAGGTTGAAGCATAGTGACACATTCCAGAAAAAAGATGAGAGCCTGACAGCAGAGTGGCACCTGGAGAATGACAGACACAGGAAAGCAGCAGAAACAATGGAATGGTGTTGTAGTTACTAGATATCCCAGCAGCAATCTGCGAGCAGTGAACTAAGTTTTACTTGTGGCCAGAGGTCCTCCTGAAGCCAGGTGGGAAGAGGAATTCACCAGGTGCTCAGGAGGTGAACATAGGCAAATAACAGAAGGAATCTCAGAATTAGAAGATATTTCTTTCCACAATGGTGACATTCCATATGTTTATGTCCAGGCTGCTTTACTCCTGATCCAGCACCCTGCTTATGGCCTGGGAAAGCAAAATAGGATGACCAAAGGCTTGGGACCTTGCACCCACATAAACAGCCTGTAAGAAGCTCCTGGTTCTTGGCTTCGGATCAGCTCAGCTGTAGCAATTGAACCCATTTGGGGAGTGAAGTAGCACATGGAAGACTTTTCTCTTTATGTCTTTATGTGTAAATCTGGTTTTCCAATAAAATAAAATGAATCTTTAAAAATACTATAATGTTTGACCCACAATTACAAATTATACCTGCCAGTGTAGCCAGTTGATCAAGTAGTGTATACTAGGCCTCTCTCCACCAGATTGTGAAGACCACCTGCACCCTCCCAAGCCCAGGTGCTATGTGAATCCCTAGCGCAGCCTTGTGTCACCACTCCCTCATGTTTTTTCTAAGAATTCTGCGCCCACCTTATGTTCATGAGAAGAGTGGAGAATAATCCACATCTTAGGCAATTGCACCTATGTGAGAAACTTGGATGAAGTTCCTAGCTTCTGGCTCTTGGGTTCTGCCTGACTCAGCTCTGGGCTATTTGGAGTAGAACCAGCAGGTAAATGATATCTATCTATCTATCATCTATCTATCAATAGATCTATATACAGCGAGATTTCAGAATATCATATATCATATACAAAACACATGTGATATACATAACTATATGTATTTCTGTATGCTATCCCCCATGACTCTTTCAGATAAATTAAAGAAAAAAGATAAATAAACTAATATGATTTTAAGACCCCCTCCCCCATGCTGTGCTACTTTCTGATCACTGATCCCAGTGGTTCCCAATTCAGAGTGACCATTTTAATGTTTATTGGCTTGTTATTCATCTACCTGAAGGCACATGTATACAGAAAAAGAGAAGGAAAGACAGTGGAGTCGGGGACTTCTATCCAAAAATTCAATGTCCAATTACCCACAGAAGCCAAGTCTAAGCCAGGCTGAAGAGCAGAGCCCAAAGCACCAACTGGATTGTCATGTGGGTGCCAGATGGCCCAGCATTTGAGCCATCATTCACTACCTCCCAGGTGGCATTGGAAGCAGAGTAGCCAGACCTCAAATCAGCCTGAAGAGAGTGCCAAGCAGTTGAATGTGCTGCACCACAATGTCCAACCCGAGTGCTCCCTTTATTAGCGACATTGTACCACTTTCATCTTCCACTCAGCATTATCTGATAATTCCCAGTCTCACAGCAAGTGAAAAGCCTTTCCCACATTTCCAAGGCCTCCAGGACAGTCAGACCCCTTACCTTACCTTCACAATTCTCTATTCCTTATTTTTTTAGTTCACAGACATGCTGCTGCCCCCGGGTTTTTGCACTGGAGGCTACCTCCACCTGGAATCAACCTTGGAGAAAACCCTCAGGCACTCTTTGCACCGCCATTGCCTTAATAAGCAGCTCCCCTCTTTTTTGCCACTCACCCTCAGCAGTAATTACTTTTGTAACTAAAGTACTCTCCGTATTTGCTCCCTGTAGAACTAAACAGTTGCCCCTTCTCGCTGGAACTCAAACTCCACATAGCCAGCAACTCCTGGTCTCCCTCAGGGACTCAGAGCAGTGGCCATGGATCTTGCCCACAGTGATTCAGCTCAGTGATTTGCATGAAGCACTTCCTCATTCCACACTCCACAGCTTTAATGAGGAACCTGACTCAGAGGGTGCTTGTGCTGGGTGCAGCAGGGCATCCTGCTGTTGATATGAGATATCCACAGTACATATAGCTTAAAGAAACGGCTACTTTTTAAAGTTCTAACAAGTTTGTTCTGCTGTGGTTTGACTTTATGCAATCTCAATTATTCACTAAAACTTCTTTGTATACATGGTAGTATTGTCTTTCATTTCTTTGATAGCAGTTAAGGGCAGGAGAAAAAAACCCAAATTATTACTCATACCCAAGTGAAGTTAAATATTGAGTCAGAAACAGAAAGAAAACAAAGTCAGTGGAATCAATTTTAAGCCACACAGGAAATTTGCATAAAATTTTGAATGTAATTTCATTTTCACAATTTCATTTTCACATTTTCACATTTCACATTTCAAAGACAGTGGTTAAATCAATCATGTCTGAGTCTTAAAATCCTCAACAGCTAAGGCTGCCACTGAGATACAGATGCACTGTCAACATGTTGCTCTATAGCAAATTATTCTTTGTTCGTTATTTGATATCCTTTGATATCAATGCCATGTGACAGGTTAGTACACATATTACACCGAATGCACATGGAGAAGTTGATATGAATAGACACAACAGAATCATTTTCTTATAAAAAATACATTTTATTTGAAAAATATGAGGGTGTGTTAATATAATATACTTACTACAAATACTCATTTTATGTCAAAGTTAAGAAAAATAGGCTATGACCAGAAGGGTACTGGGGACAGACTGGGCTAGTATGCCATATATACTGGCAAGCCAGGGTAGGAGGTGGGCCTGGTTGAAGCTACTGCGGGTCGCCCTGACTGGGCTGCAATTCCTACTAGTACGTGCGAGGGACAAATGCGTCCAGGGTGGAACCAGGCGGGACTGCAAGAGGACACGGGTGGAGACAGAACCGGCCCAGCAACTGCAGCCGCCAGCTGACCGGGGCAGTGGACTGTGACGGGCCCTATGCTACTAAAACAGCAGGAATCTGGACTGGGAATACATCAAAATTTCATCGAGGACCTTCCCATTCGAGACACCGGACTCGGAGTCCTAACCAGGGAAAGACAGGACAAATCAAGCAACAACCTCAGCCATCTGTTGGCAGCAGAGACTGGGCAAATGGAGACCCTAGAAGGGACTGTGTCAATCAATGAACTCTTCAATGACCACACCATGATTGGGGTGGCGAGACTGGCAACGACCCATGAATGGTGAACTATTGGAACCACTTGATCGAGTATCTCGGAGCGCGCCCCACACCCGGGGCTTGGGGTGGGCGGGAGACTGGGTGGGGCTTCTTCCTCTATATCCCCCTTAAAATTAAAAAAAAAAAA